>NC_050570.1:19609899-19634899 GCF_013265735.2 Oncorhynchus mykiss
ACTCTGGTTACATCCCTGCAGCCTGCAGCACACTGACTCTGGCCAGAGGAACAACTGGATCATTCATCACACACCAATCAGCAGCAGGCCTTGATGTGATCACTGATCACTCTGCTAGTGTTACTCTGATTGATCACCATTGAGCTGAGCTCAGCCGTCACTCTGTTGCTCTGGTCTGTCTGTCTGTCTGTCTGTCTGTCTGTCTGTCTGTGTCAATCTGTCTGTTTTTTTGTTAGTTTATTTGTCCGCTGGCTTGCTTGATGTTAACTTTGCCCTGATCTTTATCATGATACAATTTTCTAAAAGTCCCCAGAGCCAGAATAAAAAAATACATGGGGATGACTGGATAGGGACTAGGACAGCTGAGTCTGTTGGACATCACTGTCTGTACAGACATCACTGTCTGTACACACACAGGGCCTCACTGTTCTCTGTCACCGCTTGTCTGCAGGGCAGAGCAGTATGGAGACTGTGAGGTCGAGGAACTCTACCGTAGATAGACCATAATAAGTATGTACAGTGCCTTGCGAAAGTATTCGGCCCCCTTGAACTTTGCGACCTTTTGCCACATTTCAGGCTTCAAACATAAAGATATAAAACTGTATTTTTTTGTGAAGAATCAACAACAAGTGGGACACAATCATGAAGTGGAACGACATTTATTGGATATTTCAAACTTTTTTTAACAAATCAAAAACTGAAAAATTGAGCGTGCAAAATTATTCAGCCCCCTTAAGTTAATACTTTGTAGCGCCACCTTTTGCTGCGATTACAGCTGTAAGTCGCTTGGGGTATGTCTCTATCAGTTTTGCACATCGAGAGACTGATATTTTTTCCCATTCCTCCTTGCAAAACAGCTCGAGCTCAGTGAGGTTGGATGGAGAGCATTTGTGAACAGCAGTTTTCAGTTCTTTCCACAGATTCTCGATTGGATTCAGGTCTGGACTTTGACTTGGCCATTCTAACACCTGGATATGTTTATTTTTGAACCATTCCATTGTAGATTTTGCTTTATGTTTTGGATCATTGTCTTGTTAGAAGACAAATCTCCGTCCCAGTCTCAGGTCTTTTGCAGACTCCATCAGGTTTTCTTCCAGAATGGTCCTGTATTTGGCTCCATCCATCTTCCCATCAATTTGAACCATCTTCCCTGTCCCTGCTGAAGAAAAGCAGGCCCAAACCATGATGCTGCCACCACCATGTTTGACAGTGGGGATGGTGTGTTCAGCTGTGTTGCTTTTACGCGAAACATAACGTTTTGCATTGTTGCCAAAAAGTTCAATTTTGGTTTCATCTGACCAGAGCACCTTCTTCCACATGTTTGGTGTGTCTCCCAGGTGGCTTTTGGCAAACTTTAAACAACACTTTTTATGGATATCTTTAAGAAATGGCTTTCTTCTTGCCACTCTTCCATAAAGGCCAGATTTGTGCAATATACGACTGATTGTTGTCCTATGGACAGAGTCTCCCATCTCAGCTGTGGATCTCTGCAGTTCATCCAGAGTGATCATGGGCCTCTTGGCTGCATCTTTGATCAGTCTTCTCCTTGTATGAGCTGAAAGTTTAGAGAGACGGCCAGGTCTTGGTAGATTTGCAGTGGTCTGATACTCCTTCCATTTCAATATTATCGCTTGCACAGTGCTCCTTGGGATGTTTAAAGCTTGGGAAATCTTTTTGTATCCAAATCCGGCTTTAAACTTCTTCACAACAGTATCTCGGACCTGCCTGGTGTGTTCCTTGTTCTTCATGATGCTCTCTGCGCTTTTAACGGACCTCTGAGACTATCACAGTGCAGGTGCATTTATACGGAGACTTGATTACACACAGGTGGATTGTATTTATCATCATTAGTCATTTAGGTCAACATTGGATCATTCAGAGATCCTCACTGAACTTCTGGAGAGAGTTTGCTGCACCGAAAGTAAAGGGGCTGAATAATTTTGCACGCCCAATTTTTCAGTTTTTGATTTGTTAAAAAAGTTTGAAATATCCAATAAATGTCGTTCCACTTCATGATTGTGTCCCACTTGTTGTTGATTCTTCACAAAAAATACAGTTTTATATCTTTATGTTTGAAGCCTGAAATGTGGCAAAAGGTCGCAAAGTTCAAGGGGGCCGAATACTTTCGCAAGGCACTGTATGTGACATCATAGGCTCACATGGACACAGGGAGGTTGAGGTGCCAGTCGGGAGAGAGAGAGGCAGGCAGGGGAGAGATGATGCAGGCAGGCTCAGGGAGGGAGCAGTCTGGATTAGCCTGCCATGGGTTATACAGAGTTGAACATCTGGTGAGGGCCTGCAGAGATAGAGTTACTCATCCCAGAGAGCTACCCTGGGGAGGACAAGATGGAGAGAGAGCGGGCCTTGTCCTCTCTGACCCTGATGCCCCCAGCCTCGTCACCTCCAGCACACAGGGTGAGTGTGTAAAGCCCCTCCATGTGACCCTAACATCTCACACCCCTCACACTACAGACAGTGACACCCAGAGTGTGGGCCGTCCGACTCTATGAGCTACTAAGAACAGTATCATAATACACAAATTATTTCTCTGGTGTGTCGTTCCAAAGTACATAAATATCATCTGTTTGGATTTTGGTCTCTGCGTGTTTATAATCTAATTTCGATTCCAGTGTGTGTGTGTGTGTGTGTGTGTGTGTGTGTGTGTGTGTGTGTATGCACATACACTGAGTGTACAAAACATTAAGAACACCTGCTCTTTCCATGACAGACTGACCAGGTGAATCCAGGTGAATGCTATGATCCCTTATCGATGTAACTTGTAGAATCCACTTCCATCTGTGTAGATGAAGGGGGGAGAGACAGGTTAAAGAAGGATCTTTAAGCCTTGAGACAATTGAGACATGGATTGATGTGTCCCATTCAGAGGGTGAATGGGCAAGACAAAAGTGTGTCTTTTAACAGGGTATGGTAGTAGGTGCCAGGCGCATCGGTTTGTGTCAAGAACCTTGTAGAGTCCATGCCTCGATGAATTGAGGCTGTTCTGAGGGCAAATGGGTGTGTGTGTGTGTGTGTGTGTAACTCAATATTAGGATGGTGTTCCTAATGTTTTGTACCTCGAGTATATATGTGTGCATGCGAGTGCGTGTTCGTGTGTTAATCTTTGTACCTGTGTATATGTGGCAGTTTGTATGAGTGTGATGACTGACTGCTCTCCCTCCTCTGTCTGTCTCACTCCTCCACTCTCTTTCTCCTGGGGTTTCTTATGTTTGTGCTTTACCTCCACAGGAGGTTGGTGTCACCTTAATTGGGGAGGACGGGCTTGTGGTAATGGCTGGAGCGGAGTCAGTGGAATTTTATCAAATACAGCAAACACATGGTTTGATGCCATTCCATTCGCTCCGTTCCAGTCATTATTATGAGCTGTCCTCCCCTCAGCAACCTCCACTGGTTAACTCCCAGATTAGAGATTTAATTAGATAGTGACGTGAAGCCACGGTCTGGTATAATATTACGAAGTGAAGGTCACGTCAGTAAACTGATCTGTAAACTGTCCTTAGGTCTGCAGCTTGTGACGATATAGGTGCTAGGTGCTATCTAGAACCTAGAAGTGTTTTTCGGCTGTCCCCATAGGAGAACCCCTTCGAAGACCCCTTTTAGGTACCAGGTAAAACCCTATTAGTTCCAAGTAGAACCCAGTTGGGTTCCATATAGGATCCCTTCCACAGAGGGTTCTACATGGAGCCCAAAAGGGTTCTACATGGAACCAAAAATGGTTCTCCCTGGAATCAAAAAGGGTTCTCCTATGGGGACAGCTGAAGAACCCTTTCGGAACCCTTTAATGTAAGAGTGTAGACATTCCTAAGTATAGCATTATCGGGCAGGGCTAAGCCGTTGTGTGATTGTGGGTTTTAGCTGTGCTGTGATTGTGCTGTATTTCAACTGACTGTGGTGTGTTTTCTTGGATGTGCTGTGCTGCTGTGTTTTAGAAAGACGTGGCTACGTTTCAGCTGTGCTGTGGTATGTTTCAGCTGTGCTGTGGTGTGTTTCAGCTGTGCTCTACTTGGATGTATGTCTGGGTGGGAGGGTGGGTGGGCTTCCCCTATGTTCCCCAGGGGCCTCCAGGGTCCCCAGTGCTGTGGTGCAGGAGTGACATCACTGTGGCCTTCCAATCCCTCAGTCCCCGGCCTCCCCTGACTCCCCAG
Source organism: Oncorhynchus mykiss (assembly GCF_013265735.2). Lineage (NCBI taxonomy): Eukaryota > Metazoa > Chordata > Actinopteri > Salmoniformes > Salmonidae > Oncorhynchus > Oncorhynchus mykiss. The sequence goes on from NC_050570.1 coordinate 19,614,063, forward strand.
CCTGTTAGGCCACCTGCACTGTTTGTTTAGTGTTTGTCAAGTTTATGATAGCCGTGTCTAATGCCGAATAATAACATGTGGGTTCCACATTAGGGCCAGGGGGTGGGAGCGAGAGAGAGGGAGAGGGAGAGGGAGAGGGAGAGGGAGAGGGAGGGAGGGAGAGGGAGAGGGAGAGGGAGAGGGAGAGGGAGAGAGAGGGAGAGAGAGAGAGAGAGAGAGGGAGGGAGAGGGAGAGGGAGAGAGAGAGAGAGGGAGGGAGAGGGAGAGGGAGAGAGAGGAGCCCTTCTTTTTTTCTCCCTGCAGTGCTGCTGTTTTTTCCAAGGCATGATGAGCTACGACCCCCAGCTCCTAGACGCCAACTGGGCTGGGACTGACAGATGAGATGGAGGGAGGAACAGTGGAGGAAGGGGGGAGGAGGGTTAGGGTAGAGAAATAACTATGACAGGGTCAAAGGGAGGGAGAGAGAGAGGGAGAGAGGGTGAGACGGAGGGAGTCCGAGGGCACTCCAAGGCCACACCAGCCAGGAAAAAAAGGGTGAAATGACAAATTTGATAAAGCCCAGTTAAATGGTGGGGGCCAGGCAGGCAGGCAGGCAGGCAGGCAGATTGAGCGGGCGGCTATCAGGAGCAGCACATCTGCAGAAGCCATTAAGGAGTGTGTGGTGTGTCCGTATGTTTTCTCTGTCTCGCTGGCTCGGCAACGCGCAGCAAAGCTGGTCTCGGGTTTCGCTTGTGTGCAGTGGGGGGCCGTATCCAGTTGACGCATGATGATTTAGTCAGGTGTGAGCGTGCACTTTCCAATTTGGGGGGAAATAAATTACAAGTGATTTTTTATGAGGCCTGTGTCCTGGCCCTCTCCAGCTCTCTAACCCCTCTCTGCGCTGTCAGCCCAACTGATGTGTTTATAAAGAGCTCTGCTGTGGGAGCACAGCGCCTCTCTCACCACACACACACACACACACACACACACACACACACACGCACGCATACAGACAGACACACACCCAGACAGATGCTCTTACGTACATGCCCTTCCACAGATGTCTGTTCGTGTGTGGTTGAACATGAGGAGCTTCTGCATGTCCAGTAGTGAGGAGAATAGAGAATGGATGTGTCTCTTCCCTCTGTGTGTGTCGCTGCTCTGGAACCCTACCCAGTAACACAACCACAGCTCAGAGAAAGAGAAATCCCCCTCTCTCCCCTCTCCTCTCTTCCCTCCTATCCTCCCCATGCTGCTTCAACACTAATATTGTTCCTTGGGAGTGAGCAAGGGCTGAGCTGGGGCTGAGCTTGGGCTGAGCTGGGGTTGAGCTGGGGCTGAGATGGGGCTGAGCTGGGGCTGAGCTGGGGCTGAGCTGGGGCTGAACTGGGGCTGAGCTGGGGCTGAGCTGGGGCTGAACTGGGGCTGAGCTGGGGCTGAGCTGGGGCTGAACTGGGGCTGAGCTGGGGCTGAGCTGGGGCTGAGCTGGGGCTGTGGGTGGTGGAGGAAGGGTTCTGGCTGCACTCTACGGGAGGCTGGGAGCAGGAAACCCAAACCCTCCCTGACCCCTGATCTCTCTTTGCTGCTCCTGCTACTGCTCCCACATATGGCCCTGCCACGGTCACTGTCTGTCTGTCTGTCTGTCTGTCTGTCTGTCTGTCTGTCTGTCTAGCAATGTGCTGACATGTAGCTCACAGGAACACCAGGGGGTATGTTCATTACCATGAGAAGGTTCAGAATGTTGAAGATAGCAATTGAATGAAAAGAGCTGATGTTTTGAAACAGAGGAGGCACTAGCTACTTAGGAAAGCTAATTTCTGTTTCTCAGTTCTTAAGCTTTTTCTGCCACTTCCAATTAATGTGACATACAGTTAACTGCCAAAATAAAGGAAACACTTGAGTAAATAAGGGATACAAATTGAAAGGTGCTTCTACACAGGTGTGATTCCTTAGTTAGTTAGGTAATTAGAATCCCATTATGTGTAGGGCCATGTCTAAAAATGCTGGGAAGGCCCTTATTTTGGCCTCCATGGTTACCATGGCCCCCAAAGGATGACAATGCCCCTATCAACAAGGCATGAGTAGTCACTGAATGGTTTGATGAGCATGAAAATGATGTAAGCCATACTATCACGTTCTGACCTTAGTTCCTTTGTTTTTGTCTGTGTTTTAGTATGGTCAGGGCGTGAGTTGGGGTGGGCAGTCTATGTTTGTTTTTCTATGTTGGTTTTTGAGTTCGGCCTTGTATGGTTCTCAATCAGAGGCAGCTGTCAATTGCTGTCCCTGATTGAGAATCATACTTAGGTAGCCTGGGTTTCAGTTTTGAGTTGTGGGTGTTTGTCTTCCGTGTCAGTGTTTGTCGCCACACGGGACTGTTTCGTTCATTTCACGTTTATTGATTTGTATTTCGTAGTGTTCAGTTTATGTTTTAAAATAAACATTATGAACACTTACCACGCTGTGTTTTGGTCCTCCGATCCTTCTCGCTTCTCCTCCTCAGAAGAGGAGAATGAGGTTCGTTTCAGAAACACCCATCACAAAAGGACCAAGGAGCGTGGTAACGGGCAGCAGCAGAAGAAGCAGCGATCGCATGACTCCTGGACTTGGGAGGAGATTCTGGACAGCAAGGGACCATGGGCACAGGCTGGAGAATATTGCCGCCCCAAGGCTGAGCTGGAGGCAGCAAAAGCTGAGAGGCGGTAGTATGAGGAGGCAGCACGGCGGCGCGGCTGGAAGCCCGATAGGCAGCCCCAAAAATCTATTGGGAGAGGCACACGGGGAGTGTGGCGAAGTCAGGTAGGAGACCTGCGCCAACTTTCCGTGCTTACCGGAGAGAGAGAGGGACAGGGCAGGCACCGTGTTATGCGGTGGAGTGCACGGTGTCCCCGGTGCGTGTGCATATCCCGGTGCGCTACATCCCAGCTCCCCGTATCGGCCGGGCTAGAGTGAGCATCGAGCCAGGTGCCATGAAGCCGGCTCTGCGCATCTGGTCTCCAGTGCGTCTCCTTGGGCCGGGGTACATGGCACCAGCCTTACGCATGGTGTCCCCGGTTCGCCAGCACAGCCTAGTGCGGGCTATTCCACCTCGCCGCACTGGCCTGGCTACGGGGAGCATTCAACCAGGTAAGGTTGGGCAGGCTCGGTGCTCAAGAGCTCCAGTGCGCCTTCACGGTCCGGTCTATCCGGTGCCTCCTCCACGCACCAGCCCTCCGGTGGCAGCCCCCCGCACCAGACGGTCTCTCCGTCTTCTCCCTACAGGTGCTCCTGCCTGTCCAGCGCTGTCAGAGCCTTCCTCCTCTCCAGCACTGCCAGAGTCTCCCGTCTGTCCTGAGCTGCCAGAGTCTCCCATCTGTCCTGAGCCGCCATAGTCTCCCGTCTGTCCTGAGCCGCCAGAGTCTCCCGTCTGTCCTGAGCCGCCAGAGTCTCCCGTCTGTCCTGAGCCGCCAGAGTCTCCCGTCTGTCCTGAGCCGCCAGAGTCTCCCGTCTGTCCTGAGCCACCAGAGTCTCCCGTCTGTCCTGAGCCGCCAGAGTCTCCCATCTGTCCTGAGCTGCCAGAGTCTCCCGTCTGTCCTGAGCCGCCAGAGTCTCCCGTCTGTCCTGAGCCGCCAGAGTCTCCCGTCTGTCCTGAGCCGCCAGAGTCGCCAGTCAGCCAGGAGCCGCCAGAGCCGTCAGTCAGCCAGGAGCTGCCAGAGCCGTCAGTCAGCCAGGCGATGCCAGAATCACCCTTCACTCCGGAGCTGCCGGACCTCCCGCCTGTCCGGCGCTGCCGGAGTCTCCCGCCTGTCTGGTGCTGCCGGAGGCGTCCTTCACTCCAGCGCTGCCGGAGTCTCCCACCTGTCCGGCGCTGCCGGAGTCTCCCGCCTGTCCGGCGCTGCCGGAATCTCCTGTCCATTCGGGACCTGTGGCGTGGGTCCCCAGTCCAAGGTCGGCGGCGAGGGTCGCCGCTCTATAGAGGCCACGGAGGCGGGCTAAGAGGCGCAAAAAAAACTATGGTGAAGTGGGGTCCACGTCCCGCGCCAGAGCCGCCACCGCGGACAGACGCCCACCTAGACTCTCCCCTATAGGTTCAGGTTTTGCGGCCGGAGTCCACACCTTTGGGAGGGGGGGGGGGGGGGGGGGGTACTGTCACGTTCTGACCTTTATTTTTGTCTTTGTTTTAGTATGGTCAGGGCGTGAGTTGAAGTGGGCAGTCTATGTTTGTTTTTCTATGTTGGTTTTTGAGTTCGGCCTTGTATGGTTCTCAATCAGAGGCATCTGTCAATTGTTGTCCCTGATTGAGAATCATACTTAAGTAGCCTGGGTTTCAGTTTTGGGTTGGGGGTGTTTGTCTTCCGTGTCAGTGTTTTTTTCGCCACACTGGACTGTTTTGTTCATTTCACGTTTATTGATTTGTATTTCGTAGTGTTCAGTTTATGTTTTAAAATAAACATTATGGACACTTACCACGCTGCGTTTTGGTCCTCCGATCCTTCTCGCTTCTCCTCCTCAGAAGAGGAGAATGAGGTTCGTTACACATACGCCATGGCCGTCTAAACCCAATTGAACACTTATGGGAGATTCCGGAGAAGCGCCTTAGACAGCATTTTCCACCACCATCAACAAAACACCAAATTATGGAATTTCTTACAGAAGAATGATGTCGCATCCCCCCCAATGGAATTCCAGACACTTATAGAATCTTTGCCAAGGTGCATTGAAGCTGTTCTGGCTCGTAGTGGCCCAACGCCCTATAAAGACACTTAATGTTTGTGGTTCCTTTATTTTGGCAGTTACCTGTAGGGCTTGAGAAAAATTCCAATGTGTGTCTGAACATTGTACATGTCTTTGGCCTCCCACCAATAAATCAATATTTATAGCATACATACACTATTTAAACAAAGTATGTGGACACCCATTCAAATATGTGGATTCGGTTATTTCAGCCACACCCGTTGCTGACAGGTGTATAAAATCGAGCACACGGCCATGCAATCTCCATAGACAAACATTGGCAGTAGAATGGACTTACTGAAGAGCTCAGTTACTTTCAATATGGCACCGTCATAGGATGACACCTTTCCAACAAGTCAGTTCGTCAAATTTGTGCCCTGCTAAAGCTGCCCCGGTTTACTGTAAGTGCTGTTATTGTGAAGTGGAAACTTCTAGGAGCAACAACGGCTCAGCTGCGAAGTTGTAGGCTACACAAGCTCACAGAACTGGATCGCCGAGTGCTGAAGCGCATAGCACGTAAAAAATGGCTGTCCTTGGTTGCAACACTCTCTACCGAGTTCCAAACGGCCTCTGGAAGCAACATCAGCACAATAACTGTTTGTTAGGAGCTTCATGAAATGGGTTTCCATGGCTGAACAGCCGCACACAAGTGTGAGATCACCATGCACAATGCCTAAGCGTCGGCTGGAGTGGTGTAAAGCTTGCCACCATTGAACTTTAGAGCAGTGGAAATGCGTTCTCTGGAGAGATGAATCATGCTTTACCATCTGGCAGTCTGATGGAATACTCTATATCTGGAGGTTGTCAGGAGAATGCTACCTGCCCCAATGCAGGGTGCCAACTGTAAAGTTTGATGGAGGAAGAATAATGGTCTGGGGCTGTTTTTCATAGTTCGGGCTAGGCCCCTTAGTTCCAGTGAAGGGAGATCTTAACGCTACAGTATACAATGACATTCTAGATGATTCTGTGCTTTTAACTTTGTGGCAACAGTTTGGGGAAGGCCCTTTGCTGTTTCCTCATGTGCACAAAGCGAGGTCCATACAGAAATGTTTTGTTCTGAACAGTGTGAAAGACCTTGACTGGCCTGCACAGAGCCCTGACCTCAACCCCATCGAACGTCTTTGGGATGAATTGGAACATCGACTGCGAGCCAGGCCTGATCGCATAACATCAGTGCCCGACCTTACTAATGATTTTGTGGCTGAACAGAGGCAAGTACCCTCAGTAATGCTCCATTCATAACAGAAAGAACATGTTGTGACAGCAAGAGAGGGTAATCCACAAAGACCCAGAACTGGTAGCTGTGAATTGCGGGATTGCTGCCCAGATGGGGACACTGTTGTGCTCCCTTGAGCTACTTATTTATGTGTCCAGATCTATTAATTTCATTTATAGAGAAGGTTACATGTTCAGGCATGGAAACACTAGTAGCGTTTGTCGGCAGAGAGTACTTAGCACCTCTGAAAAGAGTGCTGGCCGTAATTTGCAAACTGTGTGCAAACCGATTCTACATGTAGAATCGCTCATCCACCAGCAGGGTTGTCCCTAAAACACACCGCTCCGAACAAATGGCAGATGAACATTCAGTGTGGTGTGTGTGGTCTCTTAAATGGATGGGGTCAGGACATTTTTCTGACCACATGACCTGACCAGGAAACCCTCTGGGTCCTAGTTATAAATATTTTTCTGGTCAGGTCCCATTCTCCATGCAGGGATCAGATAGTGATCCGAGCCTGATAGTAAACAGACTGACCAGTGACCACTCTTTCTCTGTGACTGTGACTGTGAGGGGGCTGTGGCTGTATTGGGGGTGATGAGATGTGGCCATGCCACTCACACACAGCAGCTGTCTGGAGGGGCTGGGGGGCTTTTACTGGGAGGGTCAAAGTTTTGCACCTTTACGGGTTGTTACGACATGAGTGGGAGCACTGGGGGAATGGAGGGTTAAGGAGGGAGGGTACAGGGAGAGGGAGAGGGAGTGAGCGGTGTAGTTTTCTCCAGCTTTAGCCCCAGAGAGGTGTGAGGGGTGTGGGCAAAGGGGCAGAGGCTGGGTGGTTAGAGAGATGGGGACCTATGTGTGTGTGTGTGTGTGTGTGTGCGTGCGTGCGTGCGTGCCTGCGTGCGTGTAACATCGAGGGTGTTAAACTACACCCTTTGGGGATAATCAAAAAGTTCTCATATTTTTCTTGTAGCTGTTTTATCTTTCAATCATGAATGATTCTATTCTTGTTTCATTGTAATTCTTCTCAGAGCTTCCATCTTCTGAGATTTCCTCCTTATGAGCTACAGGGCGAGGTGTACACCCATTCCAGTGTTTTACTTGCTATATTGTATTTACCTTGCCACCATGGCCTTTTTTGCCTTTACCTCCCTTCTCACTTAATTTGCTCACATTGTATATAGACTTGTTTATACTGTATTATTGACTGTATGTTTGTTTTACTCCATGTGTAACTCTGTGTCGTTGTATCTGTCGAACTGCTTTGCTTTATCTTGGCCAGGTCGCAATTGTAAATGAGAACTTGTTCTCAACTTGCCTACCTAGTTAAATAAAGGTAAATAAATAAAATAAATAAATAAATTACTTTGTTAATCAAGTAGCTCCACTATAATAACCGATTGTATTCAGCCAATGCACTGCACTTGTTTTCAAACAGAAATAATCCAGCCTAATAAATGACAGGGTAAAATATGACATAGTCAGTCAGCGTGTGTATCTAAGCCATGCTGAAACTCTTTGAGAACCACATAGAGGGCTACTAGTTTGGTTTCGGCAAAGGGTGGAGTGGCTAAGTTTTCCGCTGGTTCATTGAAAGTTGGTTGTGATTCATTTCACTTAAGAGCCAGACTTATTCGATCAGCCATGATGCCTCTACTTAAGATTCAGTAGTGATTCATCCAGTAATCTGTAGTCATTCTCCTGAGGAGTCAATAGGGATTCGTCCAGTAATCTGTGGCCATTCTGAGTCAGAAGTAATTTGTCCAGTAATCTGTGGTCATTCTCCTGAGGAGTCAGTAGCAATTCCTGTGATTCCTAGTGCTGGTGAGATGTGCGCTGTGGGCAGAGTCCTGCCATGTTCCATGAGACTCGAAAATGAGCTCAGGTGCATCCTGTTTCCATTGATAATCCTTGAGATGTTTCGACAACTTGATAGGAGTCCACCTGTGGTAAATTCAATTGATTGGACATGATTTGGAAAGGCACACACCTGTCTATATAATGTCCCACAGCTGACAGTGCATGTCAGAGCGAAAACCAAGCCATGAGGTCAACGGAATTGTCCATAGAGCTCCAAGACAGGATTGTGTCGAGACATAGATCTGGGAATGGGTACCAATAAAAGTCTGCAGCATTGAAGGTCCCCAAGAACACAGTGTCCTCCATAATTCTTAAATGGAAGAAGTTTGGAACCGCCAAGACACTTCCTAGAGCTGGCCGTCTGGCCAAACTGAGCAATGGGGGGAGAAGGACCTTGATCATGGAGGTGACCAAGAACCCGATGGTCACTCTGACAGAGCTCCAGAATTCCATTGTGGAGATTGGAGAACCTTCCAGAAGGACAACCAACTCCACCAATCGAGCCTTTATGACGGAAGTCACTCCTCGGTAAAAGGCACATGACAGCCGACTTGGAGTTTGCCAAAAGGCACGTAAAGGACTCATACCATGAGAAACAAGATTCTCTGGTCTGATGTAACCAAGATTGAACACTTTGGCCTGAATGCCAAGCGTCATGAGGAAACCTGGCACCATCCCAGTGGTGAAGCATGGTGATGGCATCATCCTGCTGTGGGGATGTTTTTCAGCGGCAGGAACTGGGAGACGAGTCAGAGTCGAGGGAAAGATGAATGCAGCAAAGTACAGAGAGACCCATGATGAAAACCTGCTCCAGAGAGCTCAGGACCTCAGACTACAGTGAAGGTTCACCTACCAACAGGTCAATGACCCTAAGCACAAAGCCAAGACAACCCAGTAGTGGCTTCGGGACAAGTCTCTCAATGTCCTTGAGTGGCTCAGCCAGATCCCGGACTTGAACCCGATCAAACATCTCTTGAGAGACCTGCAGTGACGCTCTCCATCCAACCTGACAGAGCTTGAGAGGATCTGCAGAGAAGAATGGGAGAAACTCCCAAAATACAGGTGTGCTTGTAGCATCATACCCAAGAAGACTTAATGCTTTAATCGCTGCCAAAGGTGCTTCAAAGTACTGAGTAAAGGATACTTATGTAAATGTGATATTTTATTTTTTTTTTTATATATAAATGAGCATAAATGTAAAAACAATCTGTTTTTGCTTTGTCATTATGGAGTATTATGTGTAGATTGATCAGGAATATATATATTTTTTATTTTTATTTTTGAATAACGTAACAAAATGTGGAAAAAGTCAAGGGGTCTGAATACACAGCCAGCAGGCAGAGAACCATGCTTGGTTCTGATCTATTTTCTACACCTCAGAGAGAGAACCATGCTTGGTTCTGATCTATTTTCTATAGCTCAGAGAAAGAACCAGGCTTGGTTCTGATCTGTTCTTCTCAGAGAGTAGGGAAATACCTAGTCAGTTGTACAACTGAATGCATTCAACTGAAATGTGTCTTCTGCATTTAACCCAACCCCTCTGAATCAGAGGGGCCTTAATCAACATCCACAGTGCCCGGGGGCAGAACGACACATTTTTACCTTGTCAGCTCAGGGATTCGATCCAGCAACCTTCCAGGCACCTATCTCACAGAGAGAGAACCATGCTTGGTTCTGATCTATTCTCTATAACTCACAGAGAGAGAACCATGCTTGGTTCAGATCTATTCTCTATATCTCACAGAGATAGAACCATGCTTGGTTCTGATCTATTCTTTATAACTCAAAGAGAGAGAACAATGCTTGGTTCTGATCTATTCTCTATAACTCACAGAGAGAGAACCATGCTTGGTTCTGATCTATTCTCTATAACTCACAGAGAGAGAACAATGCTTGGTTCTGATCTATTCTCTATTCCTCACAGAGAGAGAACAATGCTTGGTTCTGATCGATTCTCTATTCCTCACAGAGAGAGAACAATGCTTGGTTCTGATCGATTCTCTATTCCTCACAGAGAGAGAACAATGCTTGGTTCTGATCGATTCTCTATTTCTCACAGAGAGAGAACCATGCTTGGTTCTGATCGATTCTCTATTCCTCACAGAGAGAGAACAATGCTTGGTTCTGATCGATTCTCTATTTCTCACAGAGAGAGAACAATGCTTGGTTCTGATCGATTCTCTATTCCTCACAGAGAGAGAACAATGCTTGGTTCTGATCGATTCTCTATTTCTCACAGAGAGAGAACCATGCTTGGTTCTGATCGATTCTCTATTCCTCACAGAGAGAGAACCATGCTTGGTTCTGATCGATTCTCTATTCCTCACAGAGAGAGAACAATGCTTGGTTCTGATCGATTCTCTATTTCTCACAGAGAGAGAACCATGCTTGGTTCTGATCGATTCTCTATTCCTCACAGAGAGAGAACAATGCTTGGTTCTGATCGATTCTCTATTCCTCACAGAGAGAGAACAATGCTTGGTTCTGATCGATTCTCTATTCCTCACAGAGAGAGAACAATGCTTGGTTCTGATCGATTCTCTATTCCTCACAGAGAGAGAACAATGCTTGGTTCTGATCGATTCTCTATTTCTCACAGAGAGAGAACAATGCTTGGTTCTGATCGATTCTCTATTTCTCACAGAGAGAGAACCATGCTTGGTTCTGATCGATTCTCTATTCCTCACAGAGAGAGAACAATGCTTGGTTCTGATCGATTCTCTATTCCTCACAGAGAGAGAACCATGCTTGGTTCTGATCGATTCTCTATTCCTCACAGAGAGAGAACAATGCTTGGTTCTGATCGATTCTCTATTCCTCACAGAGAGAGAACCATGCTTGGTTCTGATCGATTCTCTATTCCTCACAGAGAGAGAACCATGCTTGGTTCTGATCGATTCTCTATTCCTCACAGAGAGAGAACAATGCTTGGTTCTGATCGATTCTCTATTTCTCACAGAGAGAGAACAATGCTTGGTTCTGATCGATTCTCTATTCCTCACAGAGAGAGAACCATGCTTGGTTCTGATCGATTCTCTATTCCTCACAGAGAGAGAACAATGCTTGGTTCTGATCGATTCTCTATTCCTCACAGAGAGAGAACCATGCTTGGTTCTGATCGATTCTCTATTCCTCACAGAGAGAGAACAATGCTTGGTTCTGATCGATTCTCTATTCCTCACAGAGATGGCAGCACTCATTTCATACACCATCATTACCTCCCTTTGTCCTCCTTCTTCCATGCTCTCTCTCATTCTGTCTTCGTCCATGCTCTCTCTCATTCTGTCTTCTTCCATGCTCTCTCTCATTCTGTCTTCTTCCATGCTCTCTCTCATTCTGTCTTCTTCCATGCTCTCTCTCATTCTGTCTTCTTCCATGCTCTCTCTCATTCTGTCTTCTTCCATGCTCTCTCTCATTCTGTCTTCTTCCTCTTGCTCTCTCCTTTTTTCCCATTCTTTGACATACGTTCAACACACTTTAACATGTACACATAATAATAATAACAATAATAATAATAATTGGATTTATATCGAGCTTAACGACCAACTGAGGTACTCAAAGCAATTTACATAGTAAGGGGGATCTCACCTCATCCACCACCAACATAACAAATTAATATTTTTAAGCTACAGTATGTTGTAATACATTTATACAAGGGAGTCTTTCACCCATGGGGCAGTGAAGCCCAAGAATGTGGGAGGAAATACAAACCTGGAAGAGAAGGATAACAACATCAAGAGCAGTAGAGTGAGAACATTCATTTCAGATGGCCCGGACACTGCAGAATTGGTACTGCATGTTGTTTTCCATGACCGCCCGGTCTCATGTTCGCAGGTCCATGTGTTGTAAAGTTTGAGTGGTTTTGGCTCGGCCAGAGTGCTGCTGTTCCTGTACGGTTAAACCCCATCCTGTTCCAAGCATGGCGCTGAGCAGAGCCAGAGAGGCAGAGAGGCTGAGAGGCAGAGAGCCAGAGAGGCAGAGAGGCAGAGAGGCAGAGAGGCAGAGAGGCAGAGAGCCAGAGAGCCAGAGAGCCAGAGAGCCAGAGAGGCAGAGAGGCAGAGAGCCAGAGAGGCAGAGAGGCAGAGAGGCTGAGAGGCAAAGAGGCTGAGAGGCAGAGAGGCTGAGTGGCAGAGAGGCTGAGAGGCAGAGAGGCTGAGAGCCAGAGAGCCAGAGAGGCTGAGCGCCAGAGAGCCAGAGACCCAGAGAGCCAGAGGAGTGAAAGTGTTGACAATGCTGAAGTCTGAAACCCTGAAACACAACCCTGACATTGAATACTCTCTTTCCATGCCACCCCCAACCCCAACCTCCCGCACCCCAAACCATCTCTCTCCCCCTCCACCACACCCCAGCTGCTGCCCCGCATTGATACATAGTCTCTGTCACTGTCTGTTTGGACATTTATAAAACTCATAAATCATAAATCACACAAAGTACAACATCAAAACAAAACTAAAACTAAAATTATATATATATTCTGAGGGAAAATAAATATCTCGGAGCCTGAGTCAAAGAGAGAGGTTAGATTCCCATTCCTCCTCTCCTCTCCATGTCCTGTCCGGCGGCTATGTTGGTGTTAAAAGCCACAGAGGTAATAAATGGAACTCTGCAGGGGCAAGTGTGTGTTCTGCTGTGAGATGCAGAAGGTTGACATAGAGAAAGAGGGATTCCTGTGTGACAGAAAGGTGACAAATGAGCTACAGCCGTTACTTCACACACACATTCCTCACAGGCCTGATCTAGGGTCAGTTACGGTGCCTCTCCAGGAACCAGACACAGTAAAGACTAAATAAAACCTGTTACGAGAACTCTGGTTACGCAGCATAGAAAGGAAAGGGGATACCTAGTCAGTTGCATACCTGATTGCATTCAACCGAAATGTGTCTTCCGCATTTAACCCAACCCTTCTGAGTGACAGTTGTCAATACTCAGATAATGTTTGTGTATATGTATAGGTACAGTACCAGTCAAACGTTTGGACACATCTTCTCTCTTCTTCAAGCTTTTTTCTTTATTTTTACTATTTTCTACATTGTAGTGTAATAGTGAAGACATCAGAACTATGAAATAACACATATGTCATCACAAAGTAACCAAAAAAGTGTTAAAAAATCAAAATATATTTTATATTTTATATTCTTCAAAGTAGCCACCCTTTGCCTTGATGACATCTTTGCACACTCTTGGCATTCTCTCAACCAGCTTCACCTGGAATGCTTTTCCAAAAGACTTGAATGAGTTCCCACATATGCTGAGCACTTGTTGGCTGCTTTTCCATCACTCTGCGGTCCGGCTCATTCCAAACCATCTCAATTGGGTTGAGGTCGGGTGATTGTGGCAAGGTCTTCTGATGCAGTACTCCATCACCCTCCTTCTTGGTCAAATAGCCCTTACACAGCCTTGAGGTGTGTTGGATCATTGTCCTTGTGATAGTCCCACTAAGCAGAAACCAGATGGGTTGGCAGATGGAGATCATCTGTTCACTTACTCTGCATCTCACAAAGACACGACGGCTGGAACCAAAAATCTCACATTTGGACACATCAGACCAAAGGACAGATTTCCACCGGTCTAATATCCATTGCTCGTGTTTATGGCCCAAGCAAGTCTCTTCTTATTATTGGTGTCCTTTAGTAGGTGTTTCTATGCAGCAATTCGACCGTGAAGGCCTGATTCACGCAGTTTCCTCTGAACAGTTGATGTTGAGATGTGTCTGTAATTTGTGCTGCAATTTCTGAGGCTGGTAACTCTAATGAACTTATCCTCTGCAGCAGAGTTAACTCTGGGTCTTCCTTTCCTGTGGCGGTCCACATGAGAGACAGTTAACTCTAATGAACTTATCCTCTGCAGCAGAGTTAACTCTGGGTCTTCCTTTCCTGTGGCGGTCCTCATGAGAGACAGTTAACTCTAATGAACTTATCCTCTGCAGCAGAGTTAACTCTGGGTCTTCCTTTCCTGTGGCGGTCCTCATGAGAGACAGTTAACTCTAATGAACTTATCCTCTGCAGCAGAGGTAACTCTGGGTCTTCCTTTCCTGTGGCGGTCCTCATGAGAGACAGTTAACTCTAATGAACTTATCCTCTGCAGCAGAGGTAACTCTGGGTCTTCCTTTCCTGTGGCGGTCCTCATGAGAGACAGTTAACTCTAATGAACTTATCCTCTGCAGCAGAGGTAACTCTGGGTCTTCCTTTCCTGTGGCGGCCCTCATGAGAGACAGTTAACTATAATGAACTTATCCTCTGCAGCAGAGGTAACACTGGGTCTTCCTTTCCTGTGGCGGTCCACATGAGAGACAGTTAACTCTAATGAACTTATCCTCTGCAGCAGAGGTAACTCTGGGTCTTCCTTTCCTGTGGCGGTCCTCATGAGAGCCAGTTTCATTGATGGTTTTTGCAACTGCAGTTGAAGAAACGTTCAAAGTTCTTGAAATTATCCGTATTGACTGACATTCATGTCTTAAGTAATGATGGACTGTCGTTTCCCTTTGCTTATTTGAGCTGTTCTTGCCATAATATGGACCTGGTATTTTACCAAAAGGGCTATCTTCTGTCCCACCCCTAACTTGTCACAACACAAGGGATTTACTCAAACACATTAAGGAAAGAAAATCCACAAATTTACTTTTCAGAAAGCACACCTGTTAATTGAAATGCATTCCAGGTGATTACCTCATGAAGCTGGTTGAGAGAATGCCAAGAGTGTATAAAGCTGTCATCAAGGCAAATGGTGGCTATATAAAAAAAACATATTTTGTTTGTTTAACACTTTTTGAGTTACTACATGATTACATATGTGTTATTTCTTAGTTTTGATGTCTTCACAATTTTTCTACAATGTAGAAAATAATACAAAATTAAGAAAAACCCTGGAATGAGTAGGTGTGTCCAAACTTTTGACTGGTACTGTATGTAGTGGTGGAAATGTGGGTAAACCCCCTATTGGATTCTGAGAATTAACCTGTTTGTCAGTGTTCGGCTGAGCTACTTGTAGAGTAATTTATTACATATTACTCATTACATTTAACAAAAGTAATGCTTTACTTTACAATATTACTTTGTGTGGAAAGTAACATGTTATATTACTAGTTATATAACTTTGCGTTACTTTCATGAAATAAATAAAACAATCTCACCGTTTGTTTGACTGTCAGAGGGAACAAGGCGAACCGCGTGCGTTCTACCAAAGATAGGTTACTTAACTCAGGTTTGATCACTAGTTTGTAGTTTTTCCTTACATCTATTGTGCTGCTTTCCTGTGCTAGGCCGCAAGTCCTGCGATATCATATGGGTTGCTTAATTAGCCATATCATGCACCATGAAAATCATTGTGCTGCCTTATTTATAGATCTTTCCAAGACCTTTGACACTGTTGACCATCACACTCTCATTCAAAGGTTGACTGAAAAAGGCCTGGATCAGGATATTTGCAAGTGGTTTTAGAATTATCTGTCAGACAGGACACAATCTGTGATTTCTGATTATGTTAAGTATTTTTTCCTGGATATTATGAAAGGTGTACCACAGAGGTCGGTACTGGGACCTGTTCACTTTACTATTTATATAAATAATATTGGTCTATCTGTTAAAACTTGTAATATTCACCTGTATGCAGATGATACTGTTATGCATACCATTGCTCCAACTGTAGAGAAGGCGTTGTTAGAGCTGCAATCTGATTTTGTTGCCTTACAAAAATCCCGAATTTGAAACTTGTACTTAAACGCTAGCAGATACCAATAGACTTCCAGTCATTTCACTAATGCTAGTTAGCATTGGCTTGCAAAACGACCTCCAACTTCATTCAAACTGCATGCAGAGACATAAAAATGGTATCCACAAGTTAATCTGACTGTGGGAAAGTAGATAAAGGGCCTCATTGCCAAAATCCCGAAGTATCCCTTTAACGTGGGCAAGTAGACTAAATATATCATTCTTGCAAAAATGTTTCAGATGGACTACATATTTACTCATTAAATGGTTCTCCCATCAATCGAGTTCCGGTCTATAAATATATGGGCATTTGGATTGACAAGGATTTTACATCTAAAAACATACTGATTAGCTAGTTAAAAAGACAAGATTTAAAGTAGGCTTCTTTTTTAGAACTAGATCTTGCCTCTCCCTAAAAAGCAGGAAACAGATTGTACACTTAATGTTCCTGCCAGTTCTTGAATATGGTGACACCATTTACCAGAATGCAGCAGTCACTACTGTTAAACCTTTGGATGCCATCTACCATAACGCCCTTCACTTTATCACAGGTGACAGTTTTAATACTCATCTCTGCATCCTGTATCAAAATGTTGACTTCTCCTTATTAAAGTCCCATAGATCACTTCACTATTCCCTTTTGTTTTTACAAAGCTCCACTACACACGCTTCCAACTTACCTAACTGTGTTGTGGAAATATAAAAACATGAGTTACCAAACAGGGTTGGTTAACTCTTGAGGTTCCTCGGGTCTCCATCGACTTAGGTCAATTCTCTTTTAGTTTTAATGCACCTCACTGCTGGAACAATTTACAAAACACATTACAATTGGATTTTCTGGTGCCACTTGGGCAAATTAAAGTGTTGATTGAGGACCTAGTAGCTGAGGAATGTAATGGTTCTTCTTACAAAGTTCAGATCGGAGCATGGAGATACGTAACTGGTAGAGATATGATTCTGAAATGAACGCATATTTCCCAATTTGAAAAAGAAACTCATAAAAGTAATTACATAACATGTTACTTTTTTTAACATGTTACCCCCAACAATGGTGGTGGTACAGTAATATCCCATTGGCATTTGGTCTGCCCCAGACCCTCCTTTTTAGGGTGGCATTGGAAAGGAGTATGGTTTGTAGGCCTTGGCTGGCATGGTGCAGTAGCTACACTCTGTTGTTGTTCACGGTGTGGAAACATGATAAGGTGAAATATTATCACACCATCTTGCCTCTGGCTGTGTGGAGGCCACCTGCCCTAACCTCATAACTGTAAGGTAGATGGAGGAAGGGAGGGAGGAGAGGAGGGTGTACAAGCAGAGAAGGAATTTACTGCTCCTAAAGTGTGGTGGTTAAAGACTGGAGTAGAGGACAGGAGTTAATGGTTAATTGGAGATCACCACTATGTATCTAGAAGCCGGCTTTCATCTTTGTGTAAATCTGTAAATAGTCTGGAACCAGAATGTTTATATACCTAGTAGTTTACATACCTAGTATCTGAGGACCGTATTTTCCCCCTAATGCATCTCTGTTATTTCTGAAGACTGCCAAACACATTATGTTTTTTTGTTGTTGTATCTTGGCTGCATATGGAGAAAAAACATAAGGTATATAGATGTATCCTTCCTGCCAGTGATTCAAGACGTAGCACAGTCATCCTATGTGTTGTGTCTGACTATGTTCTTAGTCTAGCTCATGTGCTGTCTAAATTGATCCCTCCCAACCGGTAACAGTTAGTTCTCGTGATCATGCGCCACTAGTACTGCTGTATTCTCAGGAGGAGCCTGGAGGGGGGGAAGGGACTTATCAAGAACGCCGCAAGGTGCCTGTAAGATGCCTCTATTCCAGGGTTCCCAGCTGGAGGCCCGCGGGGGGTTTTATTTGGCCCTCCAAGTTTTCTGAGCAATAATATGATTTTTTGTTCGTTTTTTTGTTTAATTTTCATTGTTGGACATAAAAGAATGTAAAAACACCAGGAAATCAGCTTGAACTGCACTTTTAATTTGGAAATCTGTTCCCATGTATTCCCACGCACATGTGTAATACATGGTGATCGTATACAAATGTAAAAAAGGTTATGAAATTATTACGTTTTGGTCAAATATTATATCTGTTTGGACTTGTTGCAGTCAATTTGCAGTGTATAAATAAATTGTAATTATTTTCCAGCCAGTGGCGACCTGTCATTCAGGGCAGGTGAGGCAGAGCTGTTTTGAACCCCACATTCTTTGCTTTCTTGAGTAAGGCAGCTCCAAAATGCAGGTGTTTTCTGTGGTGGTGGGGCAGCCAGTGGAAAATATGGAGTGTAGGAGTTGGTAATGTTTTCTAGTTACGTTTTGATTGGCTCAGTGTTCTGTTACTCATGGGGACACTACGTCACCGCCAAATCTAAGGGTAGAGCTCGAAAATTGCCATAGAGTTACATTAGAAGTGCCCATCCAAGAAGGATCAAGGTCATTGGCCACAGATAAATCACGTTAAATCTACAGAAGCTTTGATTGGACTGATCATGTCAACATCATACTTTCAAAATCTTTGCTAGCAGTCATCATCATGAACCAATGCAACAATCTACTGGCAAATCTTTTTTAATCCTTGGAAATCGCAAATTCAGTAGGATCAGTGGCTAACTGCGAGCATTGCAAATCAATCACTAGCCTGCTATTCAGTGGAGTGGGTGTGTGGTCCCAAGTCTGGGATTAAGGGTCTCCTTTCCAAACTTAAAATTATAAACTTTCAGCATTGGCCATGCTGCCAATCCAGGATGATTTCTGATGCTCTCAAAACAATTGTTAACTCAGAACTGGGAAATCTGACTTCAGTGAGTTCAAGACAACTGGGAATTAGGTAAACAACTAGCTCTGACAGGGAAAATACGTTTTTAACGGTCATCCAAATCGGAATTGTGAATCGGGAACTCTGGCCTCTTTCTAGAGCTATGACCTGAAGATCACTGACATCATCATGGTTGGGCTCCCGAGTGGCGTAGCGGTCTGAGGCACTAGTTTGATTCCAGGCTGTATCACAATCAGACATCATTGGGAGTCCCATAGGGCGGCGCACAATTGGCCCTGTGTCGTCCGGGTTAGGGTTTGGCCGGGGTAGGCCGTCAATTCAAATAAGAATTTGTTCTTAACTGTTAAATAAAGAAGAAGAATTTTACCTTGTGTTTTTCCGAGTTCCCAGTTGTCTTGAAAGCACCATAAATCCAGAGAATGCCAGACTTTGATAACGTTTGATGACAAAATTGACCCACGAAGGACCACCACACCACCTTCCTGTTCAAGTGAGTACAGCACAACAGTCCAAAAATGTCTTATATGCTGCTACATAAATTATGTTAAATGCCAGGGAGATATGTATACTGTAGCTAAGAAAGTAATACTAAGTGTATGTTGTGTAGTAAGCTGTTAGTAGTCCATGTGCCTCACCCTTATAATTTGGTATATTTTCCCCATCTTAATTTGCCATTTGTTCTGACTTGGCAGTGCACATGAAGCCTATAACCTGTTTTAGAGAAATGTAATCATCGAATATTGTAAGAGCTTTCATTGTCTGTTTATATGCCCCCTTTATTTATCCTAGTGTTCTGACTTTGCGTACAGGGAGAACACTGTAAGAACAGCCCATGTTCTGAATTATGTCTCTGTACATTTCAAAAGTGCAGAAGCAATAGTTATATTGACTATGTCCGTCCTAGCTTGCTCATTAATGTCTTAATCTTTTTGTCCCCTTATGCCATAGTTTGTACATCTCAATTGTCAGTAGAAACCACATTAGTTTTTTTAAAAGGCAGTAAATTAGGCTGAATTAACTGTTTCTCTGCCAGACAAGGCACAGCTGATAGCCAGGTGTAGCAGTGGTAAGGTGTTGGGACTGCTGTTGGGACTCTGCTGTTGGGACAGCTTTATGTAGGCCTTAGCAGTTTGTGGGCACTGTTTGTCACCGTTATAGTGCAATTAATGTATTGTTTAGTGTTGTGTTGTGTTGTGGCTTTGCTGCCATGCATCCCCCAAATTGTTCCACATTTTTTTGGGGTGGGTTTGCCCCACCAAGATTTACATTCTGAAATTGCCCCTGGTTCCAGCCCCCCAACCACCCACCCAACAAAAAAATTGGCAGTGGCGTAATCTAGTTGATGATCCCTGCTCTAGTCTCGTCTCCTCGTGCTTAACAAGATGGCTCTCCTCTCACTCGTTTGATTAGCTAATGGCGCGGCTTTAAAAATACACTTGTGGCTAATGAGTCAATGTCAGACGACACAAACACTCAGGGGATGTGTGTGTGTTTGTGCTGAGCCGCTGGGAATCAGCTCTGTGCACATGGCAGCTTGAGAAAGCCTGTGAGTGGGGTTATGTGTACTCACAGACAGCGTACTGGACTGGTAGTTCCTTCTAAGGGGTTACACTAGATGTGAATGACAGCCGAGGCTACAGTAATAGTTTACTGGTAGTTCTTCCTAAGAGTATATGTGTGAATGACACAGTAGAGGCTGCAGTAGATACAGTCCTTTGACTCAGCGGTGTAGCTCTCCTCTCACTGATCATTCGAG
This sequence comes from Oncorhynchus mykiss, assembly GCF_013265735.2. Lineage (NCBI taxonomy): Eukaryota > Metazoa > Chordata > Actinopteri > Salmoniformes > Salmonidae > Oncorhynchus > Oncorhynchus mykiss. The sequence goes on from NC_050570.1 coordinate 19,634,084, forward strand.
AGCTTGGCTTGGGGTGAGCCATCAGGTACAGACAACCTAGATGGGCAACTTTTGAGAATGGTAGCAGACTGTATCGCCACACCTCTTTGCTATATCTTTAACCAAAGTCTAAAGGACTGTGTGTGTCCACAGGCGTGGAAGGAAGTTAAAGTCATTCCACTGACTAAAAATAGAAATGCACCCTTTGCTGGCTCTAACAGCTACCCAATAATTTTGCTGCCTGTTCTTACTAAACTGATGGAGAGAATTGTGCTTGACCAAATACAATGCTATTTTACAGAGAACAAGTTAACTACTTCCGCATGCATATAGAGAAGGGCACTCAACTTGTACTGCACTGACTGATGATTGGTTAGATGGATAATAAGATGACGGTTGGAGATTTATTGTTAGATTTCAGTGCAGCCTTTGATGTTATTGATCATAAATTGTTATTGAAGAAACTCACTTGCTATGGATTTACATCACCTGCCATCACATGGTTGGAGAGTTATTTATCCAATAAAACCCAGAAAGTGTTCTTCAATAGAAGCTTCTCTTACATCATATATGTACAGTACTGTGTCCCTCGGGGCAGTTGCCTTGGGACTTTACTCTTTTTACAAATGATTTGCCATTGGTCTTACACGAAGCTAGAATGATGTACGCGGATGATTCCAAAATCTACATGTCAGCCCCCAAAGCCAATGAGCTCACTGAAATTCTAAATAAGGAGTTACAGTCAGTATCAGAATGGTGTGATTAATAATACACTGGTCTTAAATATATACATAAAAACTATGTATTTGGTTCAGAACATTCTCTAAGACCTAAACC
>NC_050570.1:19637399-19639899 GCF_013265735.2 Oncorhynchus mykiss
GTCTTCCTACCATTTCAACACTGGTGGTCATATTTCTTGGGTCATACACTGTATGTAACGCACAAATCCTACAAAATCCTCCAGGTGTAATTTGAAGATAAAAGCCAGGACTAGCCAGTGGTGACTCTATACCACAAAGTTATCTTTGAATGGTGTAGATAAGAGAGACATTATTTTACGACAATCGCTCTTTTAGACAGCATTAGCAGTCAACTATTTTGGGATTCTATGATACTCTATTCAGTCCCATAAGACCAAATTAAACTTGACCTATAACTATGGCCAACACACGTTACCCACACTGAGTACTGTTCCCCACTGGTACACATGCTGACCTTGAAAAACTTGGTTGTAGATGTAATTATCCTCATAACTAGGGCCCAGAGTGTTTCCTAGTCAGACATTTAGGGTCAGGAAAAACTCAAGACCCTAAGATATGATGTACAGTGGAACGCTAATGTGTCGAGCAGAGGCACACTAAACAGTAAAATAGCTAGAGTTAATTCAACTCTTATGCAGTCAAATGTCATACTATTTTGGGGTTTATATTGTTCCTCCACCATTTTGGTCACGTTGTTCATATTTACTATATTGAGTACAAATCAAACTCTCAAAGAGTTGCTTAAATTTAACTCCAATTGCCATTACTCATTTCAGTCTTGTTTTTAATCAACTCCCTTGCCATTTTACACTTTTCTGTATTGTTTTGAATTAGCAATCAGCAAAATAAATGTATCTTTCAGTTTATTTCTTTTGAGCTATAAGGGCGTAAAGCCTCATTTGAATATTTATTTATGTATCACATTATGGTGCTTTGCAATGTGATATCCAATCTCTGCTGGAAGCTAACTTGCAGGACGATATCCATCACTTTTACATCATTCACAACTTGCATTTAGAATGTATGTCAGAGTAGGGAAGAAAATGCAGTACATGAAGCCTACCTACACCATGTACAGTAAACTGGAACAACTATCTATCTTACAGATTGGATTATTTTACCAAATTTAAGTTTCCTATTTTTCTATAGCATAAGATCAAAAATAATCACAGTACATGCGAAAACACAGATATTGAAACAAACAACAAGCAACAGAGCATGCTGGGAAATGGACAATGAAGCCCCTCTCACATCTGTGGATAACTCTATAGATTTAACTCCCTGTCTCTGGTTACTCTTAATGGAGTTAAAAGTACTCCGTCCCATTGAACTCCAGTTATCAATGTTAACTGCAGGGACTGTATCTGTCAGAGTCTTCTAGGAGTAGTGGGTTTGGAGTCAGGCACAGAGAGCAGAGGGTTCGGGAAAAGTATTTTATTCCGGTACAAATGGTCACGCCAAAACACTGGCCGCATAAAACTGACCGGCCCAAACACAGCACCCAAACACAGCACCCAAACACAGCACCCAAACACAGCACCCAAACACAGCACCCAAACACAGCACCCAAACAGTCCAGAGAAAATAAAATACAAATACACATCCCCAAACCAACAGAGGTACAGTCCCGCCAAGCCTAGTCAGGCCTAACAGGCTGAAATAGACATAAATCAAGAAACAGAATAAGGGACAGGTGCAACCAAACGAACAGAAAATGAAAAAGGGATCGGTGGCGGCTAACAGACCGCCGAGCGCCGCCTGAACAGGCAGGGGAGCCACCTTCGGTGGGAGTCATTTTTCTAACACTGTGATTTCAACTATCCTTGATTTACTATGTACCACATTGGGGCACCATTAGGTCCCCTACATTTACCCACAGCTATGCCACAGAACCAAAGTCTCATAACTGGAAACATTGAAGCATAAAAACATATGTCACCTACACTGCAGTAGCTAAGTATGCTAATACTAACATACCAATATGACACGTCTCCATCTGAAGCCTCGTTATCGTCCCTCAGCTGAGATGATTAGTCATGATAATCATTAGTTCAACAAAGCCTGCAGATCCCTTCATTTGGCAGAGCTGCATTTCAGGAAGGGCTCAGATTCCAGGCGAACTTTCTCACACATCCACAGACGTGACGATGGAGTGGAGTTGAGAGAGGCTGAGAGGCAGACGAGACCGCAGGCATGTGAGCTATGGCAGGCCTGTGTCTTCCACCACCTCCGTACTGCAGAATGGAGCTCTCGACTGGCTGAGAGGCTGCATGGTGTGTGACCCTCCCTGGAGTCTCACGTAACACTGGGGTCATGCCACAGACACACACACATGCTCACAGGCGCTTTCTCATACATGTGTTCTCACACACAAACATTGGAGACACACACACATTCTCTCCTTCTCATTATCTCACACACTTTGTTTGAACGATTATGAACTTTGATGCAACAAGACAAACAGGCGTCATGAACAGGAAAACAAAACAGAACTACCACAACTGAAGGTGACATGAATGAACGGCAAAGCTTTCTGTCTTCACTGTCCCGCTCGTCTCTGTGTCTCTCTGTGTCTCTCTGTGTCTCTCTGTGTCTCTTTGTGTCTCTCTGTGTCTCTCT